>NC_031776.1:11821591-11864105 GCF_001522545.3 Parus major | reverse complement strand
GAAAGGAAAGGAAAGGAAAGGAAAGGAAAGGAAAGGAAAGGAAAGGAAAGGAAAGGAAAGGAAAGGAAAGGAAAGGAAAGGAAAGGAAAGGAGAGTTGCTTGGCAACGGGCGGGCTGAAGCAGCTGTGCAGCAGGTCGGGCTGGTACCCAGGCGGCAGGGCCGGCCCATTAGCACCCCGCATCTCATGCATTTCGTGCCGGGGTCTCCTAGTAACAGCCTGTGCACGCCAGGCTGTTGCGCTTCTCCTCCTCTCCTCCTGTTTCTCCCGATCAGGCGAGGCATCGCTGTTTGCCCTAATTACACATTCTCTGCTGCTTCAAGCTGCCATTACTTCGGTCCCCAGAGGAGCAGCAAGAAATTTTAAAAAATGTCCTTTAATAAGGGCGTCTAGTTTCAGATTCTGTAGAGCTCTGCAAGCTCAAAGATGCAAAGCAACGTAGCAGCAGCAGAAGGAACAAATGATAAAGGAAAATTCAGCAGCTCACTGGGTCAGATTTTTCCAGCACTCTGAAACACGTTCTCTTCCTTTTATTTTTTGTAAGGTATCTTAGAGGGTAGACAATGAGATAGCCTTTAAGGGACATGGTGCTTATTTACATAATCCAGAGCAGTGTAAGAAAGATGTGTCCCTTGGAAACCTGCAGTTTAGGTCAAGAGTTTCTGAGAAATTCCAGACTATATATAAAGGCAAATAGGCCAGGAAAAATATGAGATGCATATATCACGGACCGTGTTCAGAAATGACAAAAAAAATTAAGAGAACAGACTCCCCTTTTCCAGATGCTAACATTTTAAATGGTTTTGCTCCACATTTTTGCAAATGAATGTGAGGTTTGCTTATTCAAACTATTAAGTGTGCTGACATTTTTCAGCATTTACCATCTTCTCCCTTTAGTCACTAGAAAATCAGAAAAAAATTACCAAAAAAATAATGCAGACTGGCAGAGTCAGCATAGGAATAAAATACGAGGGGGAAAGAACCTCATATACGGGAGGTTCAGAATGAATACATTCCTTCTGATTTCCCATATTTGTCAACAACAAAAATGAAAAATATCCAGGATCTCAATCATTCAGATACTGAATTTGATTTGGGGATAGATGCAAAAGGGAAATCATGTGCTTGGGCTCAAAGAATACACTGGCAAGTTCTCTTGCCAGAAGAAGGCAAGAAGTCTGTCCTGGTGCCAAGGCAGAGCTACCTCCAAGCTGGCAGGCACGTTTGAAGGAGATCTCACCCTTCCTGGTGCTTTCTGCTGTCCTTGGGCACAGCTGGCAGGCTGCACCCAGCAGCACACGAGTGCCTTGATGCTCCACACTGAGCAGGGCTCAGTAAAAAGGCCTTGGCAATGCTGCTGGGCAACCCTTGGTGAACCAGGCAGACTCATCTCAAAAGCACAAGGCAACAAATAAAGATAATTTTACCAGCTAGGAAGCTTCCCCACCTGGATTCGGGAAAGAAGGAATCTTTTTCCAAAAAGGAAACAAAGGATTACCTGTCCTTAGCTCTACAGGGGTTACATGCAACCAGCTGGAAACCACCCATCATTCATGCTGCCAGGTGAGTGTAAGTAACCAAAGGAGAACACAAATGTATTACAACATTCCATTTCTGGTTAACACTGTGTCTTCAGGGAGAAAAAATAAAAAATAAAGAGATTTTCTGTATGAAACATGTTTACTAACACACATTCAAAGCCAAACAAAGCCCAAGAAAAAAATCACCTTTGGGATTCTACAGGTCTCACAAAGAAATAATGATAAAATATCACTCATATGGAAGTCAGTTTACAACAGAGCATAGCTTAATCTATGCATGTTAATTTTTACCCAGATATTCACAGATAGATGTCTTCTACTATTTTCAACTACATGGGCCAAGTTTTTCGCTAAAATTGTTACACTGCACAGAGTTCTTTTCTCCCTGCCTCTATCCAACACACATACTCCAATTTCTAAAATAACAAACAACCACCATACTGGAAAAAAACACAAATGTGGAAAATTTCACTCTGAAGAAGGAGAGGCTTTGCAAACTTTACAGGTGACCAACAAGATGTACAAATGGAAGTTTATATTAAGTAAACTATTAAGATCTCTCTGAGTGTCCAGATGTACAGGAGGAAGGAATAAATCCTTGCTAAGTCCCCAAATGTGCAGGACCATACAGTTGAGTACACCTTTCTTTCAGAACTCAGCTGGGCATCAGCTTTTATCTTCTAACTCATGTTTGCAATCATTAGCTTAGCTAGCATGCCTGCAAATGTTTTTCTCAGCATTCAGTTTTTGCAGCCACAATTTTCAGTTCTGAGTTTTGAAAGCCAGACATCTTCAGGAACAAATCTACCTAACACAACATTTGTGTGCTTATCTGCAAATGGGTACTTCTGGGATTGCAAACCAGCCTGCAGTGTTTTAAAGACTTTGATTCTTATTAAGCCTTCTTATCATGTCTAAAGCTGACCAGTGGAAAGATTTTGGCTCTGCAGTCATTGTCTTGAAACAGGTGGCTTCACCCACTGTGCAAGAAGTTGATCCACACACAAAGTTGATGTATTTATTTACAGTTCTGTGCAGAAAGGGGTGCTGGGTGGCAAATCCACAAAGGTGAGTGTAGATATGTTGCCTATTGCTTTAGTGAGAATCTGAATCACTGCACGTGTTATGAAGGGAGTAAGTCCCTTTGAAATTTTATATGGTAGACTGTATTCAACTGACACTGTGGTGGTAAAAGGTTATTAAACACATGTGAAAGGCAATGGTATGTTGAGAATGCTCTGTTATTCCTTTTACAGGTCAGTTTGTCCAAGACCCTGCTCAAGAGGGGTTAAGATCTTTTGTCAAAATGCATGAATTTTTTGCTTTCCTCTTAACATGGGTTGTCACTTTGCCCTCAAGAGGATTTTGTGTGAAAACATATCATGGCTGCCCAGCTGGGGCACAGCACTGAATGCAGCTTGGATGGAGTCTGGGCACAGCTCACAGTGCAAATCCTGTGGGACACAGTGCCACTCCACTGCTGGGCTCAGCACCTGCCAGCAGGCATAGCAGTGAGACAGGCTTCAAAATCCATCTACCCAGGTCCTTCCCAGCTCCATTTTGGCCTTCATTGCCTGTTGGCAAGACAGAAAACATGTCGTGACATCACAGAGGCCTGTGCGACAGCAGCCCATGATGTCACATTGCCAACACATGCAGGAACAGAGAAATTGTGCAGCTGCTCAGCCCAGAACATCCCAGCCTGAACTCCGACCAGCATGGCAGGCCGAGGCAGCGCACATATTAAGATGTCATCCTTGCAAAAGACCAGAATGAGGCTCATCCTGTTGGTCTTCCTGACCATAGTGCTCCACAGGCTGTCTCTGTCCTTCATCACCACCACGTATACGGCTGAAGAATGGACCAGCAGCCTCGACCCTTGCAAGCCCAAAGACTGGGTAAGGTTCAGGATGGACATCATTCCCGAGGGTGCAAAGAAACTGCCTGTTGTCACCAAGAGCATGACTGCTGAAAGGACCAGCACCACCGGCCTTTGCAATTCCCAGGACCAGGTCAGGGAGAGGCTGGACATCGCTCCTGAGTGACTGAAGCAATCACCCACTATCCCAGAGAGTGAACCTCTAGCACCCTTTGTGCCAGTTTTGGAGCCACCTTGCCCCTTGACATGACCTGGTTGGTCCGTACAGCCTGGCAACCTGTGGGGCTGCTCAGGATGGCTTGTATTGCCTTCTGTATCTGGAGAAATGTTGAAGAAACTTCAGGGTCAGGGAAGGTGATGGATGTCCTCATCTTCAGTAGGGACAGACTGCTGGGAAAAGAGCACCTTGAGATGATTCAAATAATTCTACAGGGTGGAGGAAAAAACCAGCCTGCCACCCAGGACCATGAGGCTTTTCTACCACTTCCACATGAAAGAGCTCTTCTAAACCGAGGAACCAAAGACAATTGACAAAACAACCAAGATAAAAACAGATTACAAGGGAAAAACAATGCCAGCTCATCAAACTAGGGAAAGGGCAATTTCGGCAGAGGGAGATTATGACCCATCGACTCATGGCATACTGATTCAAGAACTCAAAAGACGAAGAAGACTGAGCAAAAGGAGGAAATAATTTAACCAAAAGATTGAATAATTGTTGATGAATTAATAATATGGACTATGACTTGTAGCCAAGGAATATTAATGCCTTTGTTCCTGTCAAATGTTCTGTGGGACTGGCTAGACTAATTGGCAGTGCAGAGATAAACCCATGTAGGCTGCTGAATTGTGGCAAGACATTGCCACAGGTAGAGAAGTTGGCTGTAAAAGTACACCTTGGAGATGTCCACATACCCAAGAGCCAGGCTACTGAAGAACGCTACAACAACGAACGGGTGGATTGGGCTGCTAAGATGAAAGTGTCTCAGATGGATCTGGACTGGCAACATAAAGGTGAATTTTTTTTTGGCATGGCGGGTCCATGACAGCTCAGGTCATCAGGGAAGAGATGCAATGTGATGGGCTCATGATCTAGGGGTGGACTTAACCACAGGCAGTGTCTTCCAGGTTATCCATAACTGTGAAATATGTGCTGCAATTGAGCAGGCCAAGCATAAAGCCTTTGTGATAAGGGGACAATGGCTGAAATATGAGATGCCTGGCATATCAATTACATCACACTCCCACAAACCCACCAAGCCAGGCACTACATGCTGACAATGGTGGACACAACCACTGGATGGCTGGAGATGTACCCTGTGCCTCACACCACTGCCCAGAACACCATCCTGGGCATTGAAAAGCAAGTCCTGTGGTGACATGGAACCTGAGTCAGACAACGGAACTTATTTCAAAAATAGCTTCACAGACACCTGGGCCAGACAGCATGGGACTGAATAGGTGTCTCATATTCCCTATCCCCATCAGGCCGGTCTCCCTACCTGAGGATGGTTTTTGCTATAAGGTGGGCTCTGCTTATGCCATTCTTCCCATGGTTTTATTTGGGATCTCCACCACCTATGCAAAAGCATGGACACCTCTGCTGTATTTAGGTCAGCTTCCAGGAAGCCCTGTAGTTCATCTGCTCCTGCTTTCAAGTAGCTGCTGCTGGTATGTACGTATGTGGGACTGTGTCCACATGGGGTGTGAAAGACAGGCTCTGGATTAGGAGAGGTCCCTCCAGGCTGCCAGCTACTACCTGCCCAGATATGACCCAGACTCAAACACCCACACTGTGCTTAGGAAAAGCCTCTAACCCAGCACCTGCCTTTAAGATGAGAGGTAGTGCACCTGGCTTTTCCTTCCCAGAGCACTTTAGGTCTCCCAGTCATGCCCACCTCAGCCTAAAATAGCATTCCTGAGCACACATCTCCAATTCATCCCTGGCGTGACCTCAAATACTTTAGAAATGACAGTGGTTTTGGACAAATGGACATGAAAATCATAGCTTCTTGTTGTTAACTTGCCAGTTCTATCCAATGTGGGACAGCAACAACACAAAGGGAAACTGGCAGAAGACAAATGGGTGAGTTTTTGTTTGAGATTCTTTGTTATCTCTATCGTTTGCCCACTGGTTGGGTGCTTCACAGGGGCTCAGGAGTGGATGGATGGGTATAAAGAAAACACTAAATTACAAACTCAAGAAGGCTCCTCTGTGTCTTACCAAGGCAGACTGCTGTAACACTTGGAGGCACCTGCACTTGCCCTCCTTCAGCTGCTGAACAGACAGAAAACATCAATTTCTAGGTCTACCTTGTGCCAGAAATCGTCTCACATGGCAAACAAACAAAGAAATAACACCTATTTACATTTTCAAATTCAAACAGTAAGATTGTCCCATGCTATTGATTTGGAAAATGATGGAGCAGAAACACAGGACTGATAATCCAGGTATTGACAACTAAGCTACGGAGGAACACTACTGGTGTTTTAAATGGCAAGGGCTGCTTTTGGCAGGGGTCATCCTCCTGCTGCCTGGGTGGTTCTTAAAGATCATTTCCTAAGTCTAAGCTCTTGATGTAATAATGAAGTGAGGCTGTAACTCTCCACAATGAAATCACAACACTCCCCTCCAAACTTGCCAAATGGCTAAAAGGCTTCAAGATCAGAAAATTATAAGGAGCTCAGGATCAAACTGGGCTTATTTTAATCAGCTTTGATAAAGACTTATTCTGCTTTTACACAAAAAAACTTCTTAAAAGTCCAACATCACTACAAAAACACATCTTTCCAAATGGCTAACTCCCAAAAAAATGCAGCCCTAAGTGAAGGTCTTTCATATACCCTTCCTCCTTCAATTCCCTGGCTCTTATTTCCAGCAGTGTATTCATCTGTTGCTTCAGCTGCTGCCAGTGCAGCTTCAGGATCCTCTATGTCTCTCCATGTCCCCTTGGCAGGTTTCAGTCCTGCACACAGAGCTGTGGACTCACCACAAAGCTATGGGTGTCTGTACTGCAAAACATCTTGGGCTTTGGCTTTCTCCTGTGCTACCAATACTGTTCTCCCTAATGCTTTTCCCTAAGTCATTATTCAGTCTTGCATCCTGCAGAACTGGGGCTGTGCTTGGCTACTTGCTTTTTCCTTCTCTTCAATGGCTTTCTGTTCACAGATGCTACTACACTAAAACAATACAGCAATGAAGCTTCCCATTCATGTGCTGCCACTGACACAGAATCTTTATTTTCTCTGTATTCCTTTACTTTGTATTAATCTTCTTTATCTGTCATCCAGCCTAGTCTCCTCAGCTTTGTCCCGTCCAATAATTTCCAGATATTTTCTCTTTTATCTCCAACACTTGGGGAAAGTTTTTCTCTATTATTTTATATGCCATCTCAAAAACCTTCTGTTGGTTAATGCTCTTTCGAATCTCTCATGTGTCTCATCTTTTTTTTGCAAATGTAGTACTTTGTTTTCCTGTAGGATGGATTTGTTTGTTTCAGTTACTCTCACCCAGCATTTTGGATCAAAGAACTATATAATTTAAAATAAGATGTCCTGACAATGTGAAACAAACCCCACTTGAAGAAGTGCTATCTTAAGATCACATGTAGACTAGCAACATCTATTTACACTGGTATTTCCCACTTGTTTAGCCCTTAGAAACCTAAAGATAGATGTGAGGTGCTCAACTGTTGTTTCTCAGACTTGAGCTTCAGTTGATTCCGATCCTGGTTTTGGATGGATAAAATAAAATAAATTTAAAAAAAGCAAATCTTCTGATACTCACAAAATGCAAATCCTAGCAGAACCTCATAAAGGTAATTTTTTTATCACTGTCCCAATCTTAAGGATTTCCTGGGCAGTTTTTATGTGATGCATCATGCCCAGTCAGAAAGTATCCATGCCATCTTACACCTTCCCCTGCACATTATTGCAAGGAAGGCTGATAGGAATGGTTTTGTCAGGAGATAGAAATCTCCAGCAGTCTTTGATCTGGAAGACACAGTCACATCCCATGACTAATCTTTCCATAGGTCACAGGCCAGCTCACCCTTAGACTTATTTGCATTCAGACGCTCTCCAGCAATATCCTGTTTTCTAATTTAGGAAGTACTGATGATTATACATGGGGTTTGGCTCATTGGAATTCTTTCCTCTCCACTCTCCATTACATTGACAATTCATCTCCATGCATGTGTGAAGGCACGATGAAAATTTTCCTCTCTCAAAAGAGAGAAAATACCATTGTTTGCGCTGATGTCTGCTCCACAAATAACTGTGAGAGAATGTGCCAGGGTTGAATTACCATGCCAGTCCTGGTTGCTCCTTCTTTAGATGTTTTTACCTTACCCTCACACTGGCAGTGTCGTTTTTCCAAACCTACAGCTCACCTTTTCCTCCTGGTTACAGGCCCAGCTGCTATTTCTTCCCTGAGGGGCTTCTTTGCTGCACTCCAACAGTCAGTCCCACCACTGCTCTTAGGTCCTTTACACACCCTTAACTTTAGATGCCCCAGATTGCTTTGAGTTCAGTCAAATATTTTCATTTCCCTTTCCATACAGACAGTGTTTTTCCCTTTCCCTTCCAGATTAAATTCTCTCCCACACAGATGATTGTTTTTCCCTCTCCAAAGGTCATCCAGAAGGTGGTTTCATAACCACTTTGACCACTGATGGGCCTTATAGTGCTGTTCTGATTCTCTTGCAGATGAGATGTGGGACAGTAATGTGGAAGATACCCCAAGTGCAATGTAGGGGTCCCTGGGCTTCCCAGCAAAGTAAAACCCCAATAGAGGATTGTTTCCAATCTAGCAAGCTGCTATCAGCCTGCATTGCCTGCAGCCCAGCCTGGCTCATCACGCAGCAGCGAGGAACAGCAGCCAGCGTCTGTCTGGTCAGCCTTACATATGAAGGAAAGGAATGCAACCTCCTTCCGCTGCCTTCCACCCCTCACCCGCGCCCCAGCCCATGGTTTCTTGTTTTCATGCACTGCAGTAAATCCCTTTGATCCCGCAAGTGGACTTTGCACGTGCAAGCTGAGTGACCAGCCCACATCTGCCTCTCTGCCTGTGAACCCCACACTGGGAGCTCTTTGTCTGCCGGGGCACTCACACGCGTTTACAGAGCCCACACTGGCAGTCTGCTCTCGCACGACACACTAACAAACCACCAGCCAAAGGAAAATATCTTGCAATCATTTCTGACCCGCTGGCTCAGCCACGGACTAAGCCAAGTGGCTACTAGCCATTGGCACTGCTGGGTGCATTCGCAACCCACAGCACATTCAGTTCAGGCATGAAAAAAACAAAGCACCCATGGAGAAAAGGGCTCCTTGTCCCATGCCCTGAAGTCCGCATGGGAAAGCACACATCCCTGACATTTATAATTCAGTCCCAAATATCCATAGCTACTCCTCTCTGTCCCATATTTTTACCAGAGGCAGGAGATCCCTGTGGGGAGCCCCACTGAAGAGGTCAGTGTGAACCCATTAAATGTCTTGATTGTACCAGCTCTCATTCAAGGCATCCAACGGTCAGTGTGTTTTTAGGGAGCCGAGCATGTAAGCAGTGTGAAGAGCTCTGAATGACTTTGTGCTCCAGACTCAAATAAGCTGTTTAGGTAAGCCTAAACTGCTCTTGATTTACTCGGGTTGCTCCCAGGATGTAAATGTTCACAGGTATTTAAACTACCTGCTTTCCACAGACAAAAATGAGAGACAGGTTTCCTCCTCCTAGGTTCTGCATCAAAGATGTGTTTTAACAAGAAGGCTGTATTCAGTCCTCATCAGAAAGAGAAACCATGCCTTCTACAAAACTGTGCACAGCTAGGACATGGCAGGGGCAGGGTGGTTTTGCAGCTGTTAGAACAGGAGAGATAATCATTCCAGGTTTGTATTCCCTCTTGTTTTTTGCCTTCCTGCTTTCCTAACAACCTATGCTATCTGCTCAGGACATGGTGAACGGAAACAGAAACACTCCCATATTTCAGGGTTGTTTAAACCACTGATGGTTTAACAGGCAAGACCAGAGGAGTACTGATCCCACCAGGTGAAGTGCTGGGAATGGTAGGTCTGGGCTCCGCACCCAGGCAACTGCAGCCACATCATTTGATAAAGGTCTTCCCTATCTGCCAGCAAAGCAGATGTGCCTTTCTCACCACGTCAAGCACTGCTGTGGATGGGAAGGCTCAGCACATCATGGCACCACACACAATCCAAGGCTATTCAACAGAAAGATCACAGGGCCAGTGAGAAACGTTTCTGTTCATGGATTAATTGTAAAATGTAACATTCCACATGGTAATGTTAGAGGGGAAAGGTTTTGGCCCCAGAAAATTCAACCAGGCCTAAGACTGGGTTCAAAAGCATGCAAACTCTTACAAGATTTTGACAGCAAAGGGTAAAGATGCAGAGAGATTAACTGTTTTTGCAAGTGCTCCTCGCAACTCCTTGTCCATATTGCATTTGAGTGACAACACCAGAAAAACTTCACAAGTTCACCCTTTCCAGGCTATTGCGTCCTATCCCTGGCTAACTTCAGGAAAAGCAGTGTCAGACCCATCACTCTGAACTTGAGGATGAACATGGGGGTTACATCTGAACAGACAAGATCACTGGGTCAATAGCTCTCACACTCTTCATTTGTGCTTTCATGGAAGCTCCATTGTCTGCTGGAAGGCCTTGGCTGGGATGTCCCACTGGCCAGCTCCAGCAGGGACAAGCCCTCACAGCGGCATTGGTACTACAAGGGACCAACATTCTGACCATCTTGATGCTGATTTTAAAATTACTATACTACTTTCACTGGCTTTCAAATCACTGAATCACAGGTGAGGTCACTCCTGGCAAGGTGGCTATCCCCAGTAAAAGCACTAGAAAGCCCATATAAAAAGATCAATGCCTTTTATGTCTTACTGTGATTTATATTTCAGACCATGTAACTTTTACATTGCTGCCCAGTATGTGATGGATGCAGCTCTCTTAACAACCCACATATTTATCTGATTTACTGCAATGGCCCAACGTGTTTTCTACCTTGCAAGAACTACCTTGCTTCTAGGAATCTGCCTGCATGATAAGATCGTGAACTAATTGTGCAGTTATTGTAAGAGACCACACATTTTACAGTAAAATTGAGAAAACTGATTATAGCAATCCCTCTGGAAACAAGAATAATCACATGATAAGACAGTGCTAATGGGAATTTATCATCTCTCATCACGTGTGAAGCTTAGAACAAAGCAGCAACGTGTGTGAACTGCATAGCTATTAATGCCAATGAATAGCAGCTGGAAAGCTGCTGGGGACTATGAAGAAATGAGAGGAGGGAACCTGAACAGCCAGCCTAAGCCAATTCAGTAAGCTTCAACCAGCTTACACACACATATATATATATATATGCAGCATTTGTAAATGTTACCCAAAATAACAGCCTCACATTTATCCATACATCCTATTCCCTCTCTAACTACACCATTTCATTCAAACTCCATGTCATTCTTTTATTTGTTCTCACTATATTTTAGCACTGGAGAAGTCCAAGATCATGAGTATCTGAAGGGTATGTGTATATGAAGATAAGGCCTCTGCGTGCCTACACGTCTGCATCTACACATGCTGCCTCATGCACAGATTATTCCTAAACCACATATCTAAAATCTGAAACACATTTCTCTTTCTCCCATACAAAAGGCACCAAAAACCCACCCACACTATTTTCTATTTGAAGAAAATAACATTTGACTAAACCTTACATTTTTAAAGTCATCTTGGGGAAGTGAGTGCCAAAAACCCAAAGTGACACACAAATAGTTTTAACATGAATGATACATCTACATCTCTTAGGCATCCTAAAATTACTCTGCATCAAGCCTCATAAGACATATGAAACCCCAACAGGTTAATAGAACTCCTCTGTTCTATCGAATAATGGGTACATTTGCTGGCCTACCATATTTTCCACTGCCCTGTTTCATAGACAGAACCTTGGACTTTCAGAAGAGATTTTTGTTTTTTTCTAAATGAGAAGAAAAGGAGATGGTTACAGGTAGGTGTCAGGAAGACAAGATGAGAGAAGCATCCTACATAAGTACCTGTATGAGTCCTCTGGTGAGCCTTTAAATGGGAGCTCTTTGTATAAACTTTCCGGCACCCATTAAATTGACAGCGATGAACCCTCTTCTTGTTTTCTGGGGATGCTTCTGTCCCTGTACCTCCTTGCTCACTGTCACTTTGCCCGCTTTTTATTGTCCCCGCAGTCGCTGTTGCTACACCCACTTTCACAGAGCTGAGTGAAGTTTTCTTGGCTACCAGTTTCAACGTCACTGTGCCATCCACCGCTGAGAGAGTCTGTGGGGTTTTTACAAGGTGGCGGCTGAGCTCCGGAGAGGAAGGAGGGGTTAATGAGGTCACTGCATTGAGCTGGGCCTGGTTGACGGCTGTGTAGCCTTCTGTGGAAGAGCTGGTGGACTGTGAGCTGAGGCACGTCTCAGACAGCAGTTTGTCACGGGAGAGGATAATGTCCATGTTGGCGCTTTTGTCACATGTACTGGTCTCCACTGGCAAAAGGATGGGGTCCAGCCGTCGTATATTGTCCTCTGCATCTGGGGCTGAGGAGGCATGAAGGAAGCAGTCCAAATCCTCACCAAAGGTCTCAGAGATCTTCCGCGGTTCAGTCTGAAGGTATCGCTCCAACTCCAGGCATGTCTGCAGAAGGGAAAGGGAGAGGGGAGGGAGAGAAACCTCTGTTAGAGAGATATTACAGCATAGCTGCCACTGAGGGCAGCAGAACATGGTCCAGAGGCATTCCAAGACAGCACTCATCAACACCAACATCTTCTCGTGAGATGGTCACACTTTGGGAGACATGAGGATTCGGCACTTGTTTGAGGCTGCTCAGAGATAATCTGTGAAAACCCACATATGGCAGCAGATATTACACTAGAAGTGAAGATACAACAACCAGAAAGCATCCACTACATTTCCATTAAAGTCTGTACATTGTTCCATGAGTACTAGGGCCTTTCTCAAATTTAAGTAATCTGCCCAACAATCACTTCCATATGAAACTATCCTAATACACTCATCATTTGGCCACGTACAAACAAAAAGTCACCTCTCCAAATAACTGCTTCCTCTTCCTTCACAAACATTAACTTTCTCTCCAAATTTAACTTGGTGCAGTTGGATGGGGCCCAATCTTCCTTAAACAGTACAAATCTGAAGCGTGGCTTTTTGAGATAGGAGGAAGAAAAGCTTCCAGTGAGACCACAGCTTGTTTAAAGGGCCTGAGAGAAGGAAAAGTGACAGAAAAAAAGGGATCTACTGTCAGTTTTAAAGGGAGTTTTGGCACATCTGGTCAAATGGAGCTTCCTATATACAGGACACCAGACTTGTACACAAACATACACACACCTCTTTATTAAAAAGTAGGTGAAGTTGCAGTCAAAGAGGCTGCCACATTAAAATTTGCTCCTGCACCTCCACAGCAGTGATCATCAGCACAAGAATGGGATGAGCCTCCTACGTGAATGTACCTTAATATGAAGTGTCCTGAGCTTGCCCAAATAAAGCCTTCAGCTACCAAAGCACTGCCCCAGTGTCCTCCACAGCCAACATTATAAACTTTTATTGTTTATAGAGAACCATTTGCTGTAGTTTCAGGAGCTTTTAATGGAGTTTATTAGCACTGTTTTTCATTTCTTGCAGCTTGAAAGGACAGCTGGTTTAATACCCAGTGTGATTTCACAGGGCTTGGAGAAAGAGACATTCTAACTAATACATTTTAGAAACCTCTAAGAACTACTCCTCAGAGAACACTTCTACCAATATTAAGAAGGGGATTTTAGTAAATTTTTTTTAATCTATGGGAGCTGGTGACCCAACTACATCTCAATCTGGTGAGTCCAGCATCTGATGAAGAAATTAAAGCTTCATATAACCAGAGGAGAGAGAAAGACTTCTGCCTTCTGAGTATAAAGGTCCCATCAACAGGAATGTAAGGAGGCCCCACTCATGGCTCTCTAGGAACTGCCAGGTCATTTGAGATTACTTTCAAAGCTCCCAGGAAGCAGCACTGCTGGTTGCAGATACTGTGTGATGGGATGACTTTCAAGTTCACAACAAAATCTGCCACACTGTTGTTCCTTTTTTAAATAATTGCTGATTAGAGATCTGAGCTGTAGAGATGGACAAAAAGCAACAGAACAGAATATATGAAGATGAGACACACTATGCTTCAGCATGTATGTTATATTCAGAGGTATGAGACTGTCTGCACACAGGCCTGGGAGTGGGACACTTAATTGTACTTGCCTTAAGCAACCTTTCCATTTTCTTTATAAGGTGCATTTTCGGGACTATGAGAAACAGCTTTAGAAGGGAATCTGGTCTCTCCCTAAATAAATCCTAATGGGTTTTGGGAGAAGCTTTCCAACATGACACACAGTCTTTCAGTAATAACCCCCACCACCAGGAGAGGCAATGCTTTTGCATTCTCCACATCATGTAATTTGGGCTTTCTGGTCCACTTAGCCTTCATGCAATGGGGCAGAAACAAGTTTAGGGGCCAAATAAAATAAAAGGCTTCCAAAGGAAAGAGCAAGCATAATCACAAATTAGGGGTGGAAAGGTTGGGGGGGGGAAGAGGGAGGGCAGCAGCAGGGAGACAAGGACTCAAGGCCATTAAATCTGATGACAGTGACATGAAATTTCAATTGCAGTGGGACCAGAAAGCTGCATGCCAGCTCTGGGCTGCCCATGGAGGGGAAGCGAGCAGGAGGTGCTGCTCCTTTAAGGCATCACTACCCCATGACAACAATAGTGGGCCTGACAGTTTTTCCAGCTTCACCATTAATTTTCCATAAAGAGCAGTTTCTCGATGAGCCCTTTTCAGGCAAAGCCTGATGCTTCACAAACCTGTAATTATTCCTGGCTCCCCCCTCCCGCAGCCACTGCACCTGTGCCATTTCAAGACACCAGCTGGTCATGTCTTGCCTTCTGCTTCTGAAATCCAAAACCAGTGGATCAAGCCCATCTCCCCATAGAAGGGGGGAGAAAAACAACTCAAAGAAACAATGTAATGCAGTCCCTCCCACCCACCCCCCTCAGCCTCTTCACCACGTCAATAGCAGGGAAGAGCCTAGCAACGCTGAGCCAGAAAAGCCCTGCACCTAATCTGCATGGCAGACAAAGCCTGGCGAGGGGTTATGGCCACAGCCCTTCCCTTACCTCCCACCAGGGCCCTACCTGCTGCTGCACTTTTTCTTGGTGGCAGAAACAAAGCATCTTTCCCCATATGCACTTCCCAGCTTATGCCAAGTACCTTATGCGACCTTCTCTCCTTGTGGTCCAAATCTCCCAGGGAGCGGTGAGGAAGGGTTTAGAAACCAGCCTGCTTTCTTCACTCCTTGCCCTGGCATGAAAATTTTTAGGCAAACTAAGCCCACCACCTTGTCTTGAGCTCTGACGTGGAGAAACCAGTCAGGCTGAGACCACCAAGGTCCCCACTCCAGGCTGGTGGACCACCAGGAGGGGCAGGAAAGTTCTTTGGTCTCCATTTCCACAAAGCTGTTTGCCACTGAGCACATAAAAAACTACTGGGGTTATTTTGTTGTTTTGTTTTGGGGTTTGTTTGTGGGAGGAGCAGGATATTGACCACTGTCTACCCTCTAGATATCCCACCAGCAGCCTGGTCAGAAAATAGTTCAAGTATATCTCAGACAGGAGTGAGCTGCTCTTGTCATGATCTTATCAAAGTTCTGCTGGACATCCAGATTCTCACCACTTGTGCAAGACAGGGAGCTTTGTGTAAGAGATGGAGTATGTCACATGTGACACAAAGTCCCACTACCCTTCACTTGCTACACTGTAGGCAACATGGTGGGTATTAAACTTTCTTATCCAGTGCCAGTACTATACACAGCAGTAAAGACTCTAAAAATTGAAAAGGGAAGAAGAAGATGGCTCCCTTCAGGAGTAAAACAAGAAGATCCATTAGACTGCTGTTGGCTGTCAAGCCAGTTCCACTGGCTAGGTATAAGAAAGTGTAACCCACTAATTCAACCCATCTGTCCTGATTAATGAGGGCCATTCTCCTTGCACCTTGGTCCTCAATTTAACCAGTGAAAAGAAATGATGATTCATGGCAGACAAATAATAGGATGTGACTTTGTGAGACCCTACATACTTGAAGTAAGCCAGTTAGAAAAGGACAACAGTCTGGCATGTGGACAATCCTGCCTGTCAAGGCCTTCCTCTGATTTTTCAGTTTCAGATACAATTACAAAATTCCCCAGTTCTCCCTTCCCCAGCAGAGGAACATTTCCATCACCTGCAAGAAATGCTGTGTTCACTCCCAGTAACTCAACACATCTCTTTGCTCCCCATATTATTCTATCATCCAAGTCCTCTGGGGCACATGGAGTGGCAGAATACATGTAAACTACACACCATGACACCTCCATGTGCAGTACCAGACCCTTCAGACAGTACAAGACAGCCACTGTAGAGCTGTTCTATGCCTGGTAAGGACCTACTTCTTGTTAGTCCTTTCAGAGTTTGAAGTAGCACTTGTCCAGGAAAATTGAGTGTTCGGTGTGTTTGTCAACTGAGAAAGGTATGACCTCTAATCTAGTTGGATTCTTACCTCTAAAGCTCATTTACTGAAAGTAAAGATTGTTTATGAAACACATTGAGTATGCTCACCACTGTGAAATCAAACACAAGGAAAATCCAACATATGCCTCTGACAGCAGAGATGTGATACTTCTGTATCATTTTCACCAGAGCTTAGTACTCATCTAACTCTACAGCCAGCAGAAATCAAGACAGTTTTGCCACTAACTGCAACAACAAGACGAACCTCAGACTCTGCAATCCCCACCTAGACCTGCAGATACTTGATTTGGTTCAGAGTCTATATTTTAAGGTGTCTATCAGCTATCCAGGTTAAAGTTGACCCAAAACATTCAAAATCCAGACATGAAGGAGCTGGAGGCACCACTCATGATCCTGATGTTTGACTTCATCCCTCTCCCAGAGAGGAATCAGAAGGAAGGTTCTAGCTGGAACCACCACCACCATCAATGTGCCAAGCCTCAAAGCAGCTTATGTCCCCTTTAGAGAATGACAGGGGAAAGGCATGCCCAAAGGCCAGGAGCCTTTGCAGGGACACAAGTTTGCTATCTAGGCTCAGGTCCAGACAGCTCTGGAAAACCTAATTCCACCTGATGAACCAAAATATAATCCTAGTTCTCAGGGTATAAATCTAAACTTTCTCCAATGAAATGCAAAGATCTAGTTTTGGTTGATAGCTATGTTATGTATTAGAATTTCACCCATACATACAGACTTTTGAAAAATAACAGATCACTTGAGAAGCACCTGCCCATGTTGTGAAGTCTTTAAGGCAGTTAAACTTCTGGATGCTTTGCACAGGTAAATACAGGACAATATTGCCTGGAACAGTAAGGTTCTGCCATGGGTAAAAAAAAAACCCAAACACAATAATTTGAGGACAGAACAGCAGGGAAGGCACTTTATCAATATATTCATTGGCTTCCTCTGTTTTTTTGATGCTGAAGTATTTTATAATATCTTGATTCTGAATTTTTCTAGCAGATCATAAGAAGTTCTTATCTGGAAGTGCTAGTTACTTCTAAGTGCCATTTTACTGCAGATATAATTGGACATCAAGCACTGAACTTGGAAGTTATCCAAAACCTAATTAGGAAGTTGGATACTTAGATCAGGCTGTGACAGAAAATGAAAATGTTGAATGTGGCTGACAAGCAGGTCTGATCTACCAGGTCTGTTTACAATACTTGAAAGGATTCTCTTTGTAATTTACACAAGCAAAGCAGAATTACACATGCAATAGTGAAGGCTAAATTTCAGCTTCCATCATGACCCCATTGCTTTCCACTGGCATGTAGAAAAGGGGCCTCATCTCTAAAAAACAGTGAAAATCTCAAGGCTGCATTGGAGGAGAAACTGTCTTCAACCAAAGACAACCCAAAACAGTAACAGTAAGGTCAGTGTCGTTGCCATTCACTCACACTCAGCCAACAGTGGCACCAAGTTCAGTGCTCAGTATCAGTGTTTCATTGTGCAGCAGAACAGCAAAAGCTCTGAGCGACACTGACACTAGCATTGCTGATACCACAGACAGAAATTGAACTGGATGTTGTGGGGCAGCCATGAAGTTAATAGGAATATGAGATTCAAAACTCACATGCCTCCCCTGAAATGCCATGCTATTTTTTTATCCTTAACCCTAAAACAAGATTTGAACGATGGATCTTCTTCCCACTGCCAAAAGCCTTCATTACTTCCTGAACAACAACAACAAAGCCCAATACTCTTGCCCATCTATTCCAAGATTGTCATCTGTTCCCACCCAGCTGCCAAAACCTCCAGCTTTTCCTCTTGGCAACTTTTACCGGGCAGTTGCTAGTCATGAAAAAGCTGCAGCACATCAGAAGCTTAACATTTGGGACAGAATAAAATAAACAGAGTTTTAGTATTAAAATAAGTAGTTTTGCAAAATACACTTGGGAGAAATGGAAAACTGCAGCCTGAAATGAACATATATAAGAAAAAGCTTCAGGCAATAACAAATAATTCCTATTGCAAAGGTTTTAAGACAAAACTAGTCACCTGACAGCACATGTTGCCTATGTGTTATATAGTTCATTGGGAAAAAGAGCTAAAACCACTTATCACATACAACAATAAGATACTTATTGACAGCTAACTTGCAGTAAACATTTGTATGCATGTTCCTAATCCCTTGTATATACAACTGAAATGAAGTTAACTGCATGCTCAACAAACAGGCTTTTGCCGAGTGCAAAAAGCAGGGACAGGCACATCTGGCAAAGAATAATCATATGATATGCAAAGATTTGTTTTCCTGTGGTAACTGAGGCATCAGGCCAGTCCTCCCTAACACCATCTGAATGGGTCACACCAGCCACCAATCTCAAATGGACAAGTCTATTAATTCCTGACTCCCCTACGCAGGACGAAAGTCTCTGTTTGCTAATTTCTTCAATACAATAATGGCCAGTGCCCATTTTCCCTCTTGGTCTCAGCCCAAAGAATGAACCGTTAAGGAAGTGTATTTAGCCAAACCAGCCCATTCACTGTTATTCATGCACAACAGCACTCTCAATAAACTCTCCTACCATGATTCAGATGGCTTTCTCCCTGGATCTTCTCTTACACTTCTTCGGAGTGTTAGAAATGCTAAAATCAGAAGCCTCAACTGCATTCAGCAAAGATAATTTTAAAGTAAAAATGTGAATATAAAGAACAGAATCACTACTTCCATATAAACATGATTCATTTTCCTGTAGCTCTGGGGTACGATATAACCAAGGTTATCAAAGATTTTAATCAGACTCTAAAGATCAAAAGATCAAAATCAACTTTACCATAAATTACCAATTTTTCCCAGCAGAAATGGTGGTAACGAATGTCTCAAATAGAAAAAAAGTCTGAACCTGTAAGTCTAACCAAGGAGTTTAAATAAGGCTTTGTTCCCTAACTTGGTGATAATAAAATACATCTTTATCTAACAAATATTCTTTCAAATGGATAAGCCAATTTTTTTCCCCTAAAAATCTGTGGTATTTGGGCCTTAAGCATAGAGAATGTCAGTGCACTGGTTATGAGATACCGAACAAAGGGCTGCAGCTAAGCGTGGCTGAATTTGATAGGCATCTAGATAGAAAGAAAAAAAAGGATGAAAGAAATCTGCAAACACTGAACCAGGGCTTTGGAGGGCTTTTGTTATTTTTTTGACCGTTTAATAAAGACAGAAAAAATATCTGCGACCAGTCACAACAACAAAAAATAGCATCAATGTCAGCAAAGGATTAAGGATAGCCAAATCAAGAATTCAAAAGTGCAAGCAGTCCATTGTGCTAGTATCAAAATATAATAAAAGCCATGTGTGCTTGTACACCACCACATACCCTGCATGCTGCCATACAGTCAAGACAGCAAGTAGCCATACAATGACTATTTGAAAAATTATATATAAAGTAAGAGTGCTTCAAAATGTTTCTGAAGAGAGCATTTATTTATATAACAACCTTGGATGGCTTTGAGTGAGCTGGCTAGTGGCCCTCACTGCAAACTTTTCTCCAAACTTCATCAAGCCTGTATTTAACCTGTTGTTGTCCAGTTTGGAAGCAGCTTTGGTTTTGCTTTATAAACAGCAAAAAAGCACAATTAGCTCCTTGAATTGTCAGTCCTAGCTCCCACTGAAATCAAAGGATCAGGTTCAAAGCATGCCCCAGAGCATGGTAAACTTCTCACAGGAAATGGATACGCGAAAGCAAATGCTGACGACTGTGGAATGTACAAAGCAGAGCAATATTTTAGGTCTGAATCCTCAATTAAGATTCATCCTTAGAAAGCATTGCGGGGGGGGTTACATAGCAGAATTGGATTCCTTGTAATTACTCTGGTTTGGTTCATGAATGAAAAAATGTATTCTTTAGAGACATTTTATTAACATCCAGGGCTATCTGAACATTTCTTACTCACCAGCTGACACAAACGTAGACAGCAGTTGTGTTTGCGCACTCTCAGGCAGCAGTGCATTCATAAGCACAGTCTGTCACAATTAGCTTATTAAACCAAACCTGGAGATGTGATCAATACACTCAATATATGGAACGCTTAGTAAGAGTCCTGGGTTGTGAGTCATCTCATCTGCTCTGACCTAAAAACATATTAAACTAGAGGATGCATAACACTGAATTCCTAACCCAAAATGTGCAACTCCTCATCCTGACTTTGCATGATCAACATTTTTGTGCTGGGACTACAGTGTCTACCCTGCACATGACACCCATTCATTATCACATCTCAGGGCTCAAAAAATCTTTTGTATGTTCCCTTTTGTATTATTTTTGGCTGTGGGGAGGAAGAGGTGGGGACCTGTCTGGGAAACAGGAAGCAGGAGGGGAATGTGTTGTAGAATAAGGGCAGAACAAAAAAGAATAAAAGAGCATTTATACCATTTCTAAACGATAATAAACATATAGGACCAAAGCCTGCCTCCAGCCATGTGGGGGGCAGAGGGCTGTTTGGCTGAAGTTTAGACTTTATTTGGAGCACAGCAACTGTCCAAGTGCATTTACAAAAAGCCATTTGCTGCTTTTTTTCTTTGATTTCTTTTTAATCATTTGGGCAATTTGTTATCTTACAAGAGCAAGAAGATGCGTGTGCTACTGTGATAAATACGCCAATCTGGGCAAGGAAAAGAGAAGACAACAGACTTGAGTTTTGCTGTTGCACCAAGAAAAAAAAATCTTACTAGAAACAAAGTGATGGGAAGCACAACCAGATTCTCAGTTGGGGTAAATCAGCACAGAGGAGCCCTGATTTCATGGTTCCTGTTTACATCAGCTGGGGACCTTGCCAACACTCAAAATCCATGAAATGCTGCTCTTGATTAGCACTACTTAACTCTGTGGCTTACATTAAACGGAATTCGACATGTTTTTTGATGGCTGGAGATGGTTATTTTCTATTTCAAATCTCGTCTACTTTATTAGGGACAGTGTGACCTAAATGGGAAAATAGGAAGAATTTAAAAACAACTCTCAGACATCCTGATGCTTAGATTTGTTTCTTTTCTCTATCTCTCTTTTATTAAAGTTTGGGTCATCTATATGAGGCATTCACAAAGTTGATTTGCCACTTCTAGGCCAGAGTTTCGATCATCTGTGCACAGAAACAACATCTTCCGTGCTTGAATGTCCCATTGCAAGTAAATGTGCATCTCCCTTTAAAGCCAGGTGTCTTCCAAAGGATGCTATGCTACAGTCAGAGGTGTTTTTCCATTGCTCTTCATTTCTACACTGTTCTGCCAAGGCTCTTGTTCCAAAACCCTTAGCCACCAGGGATTTTGATCAGCCTCAAAATCTCAAAGGCAGTGGACTCAGGCTGTTACACACCCTGATAAAAGCAGCATGGTCCTCTTTAACAGCAATCTGTGAGAGCACATTGGTTAAGAGCCTGCCAGTATTGGCTCAAATGCTCAGCAGCAACTCAGGCAGCCGCTCACAGGCATCTGAGATCTGTATCCTCAAAATGCATTAGATAAAAAAAAAAAAGAGAGGAGATCTGGCACAGCTTTTTGTGGATATCATTAGCAGCACAAGGTGCACTGTCAGAACTGGACGAGGCACTGCTCACTCCCTGTGAGAGGATCACAGATCAGCCTCATGTCAGCTCCCAGCAGGCTGTACAGTACTGACTGCACATGGCATGGGAAGCCAGGAGATCCTGTTAAGAGCCCTGCCATTTGTTGACTTGAGAAAGCTCAGCAGGTCAGACCCTAGCTGCTCAGAGTCAGCACACCTCTGTGAGCCAATTGACACAACCACAGCTCGCACACTGGCTCACTTTCTTCAGTCTGTTGACTGTGGACACCCACCCCGTTGTTATGATTTTAATATGCTGCAATATGAAAGTGCTATTTCAGGACAAAGTTATTAATAGCAAAGCAGCCAGAAAATAGTCTAGAAGGAATGCAATATTTTGGCATTCCTGGAAGATAGGATGACTTCCCAGCATCCAAGAAACCACCAGGGTTAATTCAAGATGTTTCTATGCACAAGCCTGTATTTTGTCACTGTATGATAAGCCATTGTGACATAATTTCATAAGACCTGCATACTGCAGCAGTCCACAGAGACTACAATGCAGAGATGCCCAAAAGGTGGTATTTTGTTACTCTAAGTAGGCTGTTGAAAAGCAGAGGCTGGGTGCTGTGACAAAGCATCAGTAGTAACAGGTAAGGAGAAGGTCTACACTTCCTGAAAGACAAGGATAGGACAGAAACTCTTTACGCCCTTCTTAGAAACCTGTCTGCCTCCAGGACCTCAGAGAGGCTCTAATTTTCAACCTCTCTTTTCCTATCAATTGTCCCCTTCTTTATTCACACTGCATTTCCTCAGCAACACTCTTTACTTGGGCAGGAGCTTCATAGTCAAGGCAAGTCATTGTCCCTTCTCAGGTTCTCTTTTAAACCTTCTGTTTCTCCTAGCAAAATATCCTTGGAAATGTATTGGAGAATACTGCGAAAAACACCAGACCCCGACTCATTTGTGTTGGCACCTTTCCCCCTAAAATTAATTGGAAGGGTTCCCAAATTAATTCCAGGTGCATCAGTGAGCACAACACTCAGCACCAACTTGCAGAGGTGATACCATAGGAAGGCATCTCTCCACTGGCAAGGCTCTTGGCATCCCTTCTGCCTGTACTCACACTGCTGAAAGGCTCTCTGTGAGGCTTTCAGCTTTCCAGCCCCATCCTTAAGTATCCTCCTTGAGCAAACCTAATGAAACTCAACATTTCATCTTTCCCTAAGAGGAAAAGGCCCAAATGATGATGCCAGGAATTGGAAGATGTCATGTTCACAGCACTACAGCATTACCCACTAAGCCACAACAAAAAGCTCCATCTCAGTACTGAAAATGCATTGCAGAGAACTGCAGTCCCCCACCATGCTCCAAAAAGAAAACAAAACCCACTTAGCAACAAAGAAAAGAGGAAACATATTGTAGTCATTATAAGCCCAGCAGTGGACATGTTATTTGGCATATTTCCAACTCAGATATTTAAAAAATGTAGCTAGTTTACCTTAAGTATCCTATTTTCCCCAGTTTCCCTTTTCCAGTCTACTGAAGTCCATACAGCATCTCCCAAGATAAGCCTGACTTTATGGGTTGGCTTTATATCACTCCTTCCCTCTATTGTCTTTCTGAGATGTGATGGAAGTCTCCAATGTCATGGCTTGGAAGACTACGGCCAGATTCCTTGGCATGGCTTGCAGGAAGGGGATGGGTGGGAACTAAGGAAGGACAGCCTCTCCAGCTACAGGACAGGGGTCCTCTCATGGTACAGCCAATTCTTCCTGGCATTTTGTTTATCGTTAACACTGTTTAACTAAAGCTGGTTTTTAGTAGCCCTCAAAGGTGGAGTCTGCAGCCAGCTCTTGTCATCCCAAACACTGCAGACCTCTATCACCATGCTTTGGTACAATCCCTGCAACTGCAAACATAAACATTATGTTCCTCCAAGTACAAATTACAGCTTTCAGGAATTGCAATTTTATTTTGGTTATAAACATACAAAGGTAGCCTTTATGGCAGCCACAGGCTGAGTCTTTGCTTCGCAAGGACATTCCTGTGAGTACTCTGCTGCTTCACCTCCAGCCAGCTCTGCTTCCCAAGTGCTTAGCTTCCCAAGCAGTTGCACCTCCCAAGCAGCTGCACGGCATCAGCTCAGGGGAAAGCCCTAATGCCTTGTGGTGGCCTAGGCTCCTGGATGGATCTGCTTCAGATCCTGCAGTTCAGGAACTGTGACTCAGAGAGGGACCCTAACACACTCAAACTGTGTTTCTTTAGCTATAGTCAGCACTACTGGCAGCCTGTGCATCCAGGATAATTTTCCAGGCATGACTTGTGACCTGGTTGTCACTCTTGAGCCCCAGCAGGATACCTCGCAGCGATTCTGAACATGTGGGCTCTATTCAGAGCACCTCCAAGGTGCTCTGACCATCAATACAGCAAGCTTCAAGGGATTTCCTCTGTTTCAAGTGTCTCTAACCCTTCCCTGCTCTGCAGATGTCCCATCACTACCCAGCACCACGCTCCTGACACCTGTCAAAGAAGCGTGATATCAAATTGCTCCTCCAAGCCCCCGAGTACCCCTAGGCATTTTAGTCCTCCTGTCAAGCTTGCTAATGTGTCCCTTCTCTGCCGCAAGTAATGATGCATTCCTGGAAGCAAAAACTGCATTAAAAGTCCTCTTTACATGTGAGCTAAGAGCTTTCTATGCCTCATACCATTTTTACTCATAAATATAATATCAAGGTGATAGTGTTCTCAGACTACTCAGAGTGTTCTGTAAGTAAAACCTGCAATTGGCAATTTATCAGATGGAAAAATAAAAGCCACATTTGGTTTCTCCCTACATTTAAAAATGACCACGTGCAGTCTCTGAAGCAGTCTGATCTTTTTAACAAGGTCATGACTATCAGCTGAGGGCACAGGAGGAGAAATAAAACCATCCTGCACATGTTTTCCCTTCTGTGCTTATTTCTTCCTGAGGTTTTTCTCACTTTCTAAGCAAGGAGGAAGCCTCTCCTGTTCCCGTGTTTATCCACATTCCAGCAACCAGTGGCTGCTCCTCCAGGTGCTCTCCAAGGGCAAACAACTGGATCTTGCCATAATGCAATTTTGAACTTGAGCCACATCCAGCTGTGAGTGGGAGTGAGGTGGGAGCCCTGTGAGAAGCAGTGATAGAGGCAGTGGATGACGGGACATCATGAAATCTTTTGAAAATGTTGCTCCTGCAGGCTTAGACAACAAGCACAGCACACCCTTTGCCTAGTGAAAGGCTTGGAAAACGCACTTTAGGAGGCACAGCCTTAGGAGTCAGAATAAATCTTCCGAGATGTCCCTGGTGAGAAAGCAGCCCAATTTGATCAATACAGCAGCATTATTAACACTGCACTGCCTTACATGAGGATAGTCATATGTTCTTGCCTCTGCTGAGAGTGGGGGAAGGGGTGAAAACTCCTACAACAATTCACAGGGGAAACGTCTCTCAAAATCATTAAGCCTGCACAAAGAATCTCTTACCCATTTTCATGGAAGCTGCTTTTTTGGGAGCTGCTTTTTTAGCTTTTCTGCTTCACTAGTATTGATCAAGCTCGGGTGGAATCCTAGAAATAGTACGTGCTTTATGGTTTTCTTAAAAATAAAATTTTGTTTTTAACAACTTAGGATCTCTATCTTCAGGCTTTTGTTTCTGCAGCCATGAATACCCTCCATTGTGGGGGCTGGGTATAGACACAAATGTAGGTGGTTAACAACAGAAGGCAGGACTTAATGGTTAGCAATTTTTTCAAAATTATTATGAGAATTAGCAATTAAGCGCATTTGGATTCAAACAGGAATATTAGTAACAAAAAGGCATATCTCTCTATATAGATACATACATATATCTTGCTGCTGCTCCTGTGCCCCAGCCAGAATCATGGCCTGTGTTTGGCTCTTGACAAACACATTTACAGACAGGCCTGGTAATTCGGGAATGGCAAGAGAATTGGAAGGTGAAGAAAAACAGTCCAGCCTATCACCTGCTTAACCACAGCCAACAAATCTGAGAATTTTGTAAAAACTAGGCCCTGTGTGTGCCTGGTGACAAATTTGCAGAAAGCTAGAGAGGTATCACCCTTATATGCTAGGTAACTCAGACTGGGAGAAAATATATCAGAGAAGCTAAAGACTAAGTGTTAGTAATGGCATGGGAGGAAGAACTGACTAATAATAAACAAAATATCGGTAAATAGCCCTTAAAACCACAAGAAAGACCTTCTTACCTACAAAAAGGTGAGACAGGTCTCACCCACTGCCGGAAAAAAAAACCCTACCACAGAAATGGTGCATCTGCACCAGCCACATTTCTCCAGCACTCATATGGGACAACACATCATCAAAACCAGAAAGTGACAGACTCACTCCCTCTTCACTGGGAAGAAAACCTGCTATTCTTTCCCTCTGCCACCTCTCCACCAAAAAACACTGAGACCATCAAGTCCAAACCATATACCAAGAAGGTTAAAAATGCTGAGTTTGAGCACACCAGCCCACCTCCACATTGTGTCTGGTAAGCTTTTCTCACCAGAGAAGTGTGGTGCTGCTTCAGAGCTGCTGGCACAAAGTTCTTCCAGAAAGGGGTGCTGCAGAAGTGTCTAGACAGACTAAAATTAAAAAGAACAAATTATATGACATTGCCCACTGTCTGCACAGCAGGGCCAGATTCTCAGAAGGAAGAGTAAATAGCTGGGGCCATAATCGTAGCTAGTGGAGTCATCTTAATTTACATTGAGCAACGATCTGGCCCAGAAAAATACTCCTGTAAACTTTGCAGCCAAAAATTCCTCTGCTAGACCACATTCCACCAGTCAAACTGCCAGGGAAGACAATTACAGAAATAATTTAATTAAAATGGAGATCAGGGAGCTGGTATCGTTTTCAAGCTCTGCTCTTGACTTCCTCTCTCCAGCAACTGAGAGCTTGGGTGTCCCAGTTTCCCAGCCTATAAAATCGGCATGCTACAGATTCTCTGCTTTCTGAGGACAATGACTGTGAAGCATCCTATCTGTTCAAAGCCCAGCCATCAAATCAAACAGATATCTGAATGCTCTAAACCTCCATATCTTGGATGAAAGGGCATGTATTTTTCTCTGCTGAAACAGCTCTGTCGTTGATCTTAGAAAATTTGATCTTCAAAAAGGCAACTTGCAAGTTTTGCTTCCAAGACTAGGTGTCAGGTTCTCTGACTTATTGGGGTACTGCTAAGGATTTTTGCTGCTACAGACTGCTCAAACTTGCCAGCACAGTTCTGGTACTGAAGTAAGAGTTAGGCAGAGAGAACTGCTTTCCCACAATTTTGTCATTCACATTTTATTTCTGAACTTTAACTTTTGTTCTGATTAGCATCAGGGAGAACAGTGAATTTTCTGCATATTCAACTCTTTCAGGGAAGTCATTAGATGAAAAAATACACCCAGGATGTAGACAGTGCAATCACATGATCAAGTCATAAGGATGATACCATGTGATGTCTCATTGTAGCAGTCCTTTGTTTTCACTCCTCAATTTCTGTTAAAACATTTGGCTTTTTACATGCTGGTCCGCAGAATCATTAGCAATGGTTGGCTCTTGGTTTAGGACCTGTTTTTTCACAGTCCTCATGTTCCACACAAAAATCTTTCACAGATATCCAGTTTAAGAGCTTTTTGAACAGGAGGAAGGTAGATTACAGTTTCTGAGAGAAGTTTTCACAGAAGCAGAATGAAGCAAGAACCCAGAGAGCCCCACTGCCTGCAGCCAGCTGTGTGCCGCACTGCTATTTGATGAGGCCCCACTGTTTTGTTATAACCCCAGCAGACCCTGAATGGAGCCAGCAGCTTCCCTCCGCACAGGAAGGAAAGGGAATCACCCATCTTCTGAAACACCAGGAAAATATTTCTTTGTCATGCAAGCAGCTCAGGCAGACTCAAAGGAGCAGAGATGGTTAAGCAGCACAGTTCATGGACAAACACAGCAGGAAGGCCCAGAGTCCAGGGTGTCCCAGCCTGCAAATGGAGAGCATCTCACAGCCTAGTGCATCTGAGGTTTGTGTGTCACCTTTCTATCCCTCCCCTGGCTCAGACAGGCTCCTCTGCCTTACGTGAGGGGCTTTGGCAAATCCTCTTTTACAGTGCATGGAGCCACACTGCTCAAGGCCACTACAGTGGATAGTGGCAGAGTGGGAGGAGCCTCCAGAGGGACAACAGAGGGACCCCATTACTGACCACACAGCATTTCAGGCAGGCTGCTTCCTGTCCATATTGGAGCAACTCCCTTTCTGAAGAGCTGTGCAGCCCTTGAAAGGACCTCACAGGCTGGAGAGGTGGGCAGCAAAGAACAATCAGAAGTTCAACAAAGGCAAATGCAGGGTCCTGAACTTAAGAAGAACTTCACCTGGGGAGAAACAGCCCCAGGCACCAGCACAGGCTGGGGATTGCCTGCTGGAGCAGCTCTGTGGAAAAGGACCTGGGGATCCTGGTGGACATTAAGCTGTTCCTGAGCCATCAGTGAGCCCCTGTGGCCAAGAAGGCCGATGGGATCCTGGGGTGTGTTAGGAAAAGCATTGTCAGCAGGTCGAGGGAGGTGATCCTACTCCTCTGCTCAGCCCTGGTGAGGCACATCTGGAGTCCTGTGTCCAGGTCTGGGCTCCTCAGCTCAGCAGAGACATGGAGCTCCTGGAGCGAGTCCAGAGGATCACAACAAAGATGATTAAGCAGCTGGAACATCTCTATTATCAGGAAAGGCTGAGGGAGCTCAAAGTTGTGGAGTCTCCCTCACTGGAGATATTCAAGAACCACGTGGACAGAATCCTGTGCTATGTGATCCAGAATGACCCTGGATTAAACCAGATGACAGACTGTGGGCCCTTCCAATGTTACCCAGTCTGTGATTCTGTGAAGAGAAGGGTAGAGGTGTACTGGGTGGGCACCCAAATTTAAGGGGCCTTTACTCTTTAACTGTGGTCCAGGTTAAATACTGTTTCACATTCATCAACCACAAAGCCAGTGGTGTTTAACTAACTAACCAGCATACAGATACTTTTTCCCAAAACATGGTCAGCAATGCACAGCAGCCCTGACAACTTCTCCCAATACTAATACCACCCCACAGCTATATTTGTGCTTTTAGGCTCTTTGAAATGCTGAGATCTTTCATGACTCACTGTAAAAAGCCAGCACTTAGAACCAGCTACCATCAAGTCATCAACACCAATTTGACTTCATCCTATTTAATGTCTGTTTCATTAAACAAACAAACACAAATTTGGCATCATTTTTTTTTGTTTCCCTTTACTCTGATGGATCTCAGCCCTTGTTATAAAAACATGCTTAATAAAAACAAATTGGAAAACTAAGGAAACTCATAAAAAGCTCTGATTGTGAAGAAAAGCAGGGAAAAGAGCTTAAGGAGGAAATACTACATTTTTCTGTGATGCCAGCAGAAAGAGGCAGTTTATAAAGAAAACCACATAGTGGCAGGAAATAAATCCTTGAGACTGAATTTGGAAAAACACAAATTAATGCATTTATGGAAGAAACAGCAACACAACATGTACACCTAACACAAAGCAGAGATCCAGTAAGGCTGACAAGAGTTCTAGAACAGATAAGACACAGAGAAGGCCAATATAGCTTCGAGGACACATTCTAAGCATCTGATACACAGGAAAACTGGAGGGAACAGAGATATGGAAAGTATGACAAAACTCAAAGGGACATGCACCTTTATTACTATTTATCGCATCTGTTCTGCAGTCAGAGTTGTAATCTCCAGTCAATGAGCAGGGGTCTCATTTCACATTTAGATTAAAAAATCCATGAAATAGGTAATATAGATGAAGGTGGGGTAAAGCATCACAGCTTTCTGCAACTACGAACACAGTGAATCCAAACAGAGCAACGAACTTGCTCATGGAGAATAGAGAGAATATGGGAGGGAGAAGACTTGGGCAGCAAAAGACAAGTCTGTTAAATATTCCTCCCCTAAATTAGGTTTTAGCACAGGCTCCCAAGGAATACAAGGCTTCACACCAGGTGGATTTCAAAGGACACTGGAAAGCACCACTGAGGCACACATTAAGAAATGGCACCTGGGCAGAATTTCATTATCTAACAGTGCCAATTTCCAGAATTTGTTTGCTTGTTTCTGGGCCAAATCTGCTTATATGCAGTTTATTGCTGCTGGATGAAAACAGAGACCAAAAATGTTTTTCATCATGTGCACCCTGCTCTTGAACCTCATTTACCTTCAACATTAGCTATTAAAACCCACTTGCTGAACACAAGGTCTTCTCTGACCCTTCCCTAACCTTAGAGACCAAGCTGCAGTGCAAATGTGTCCTTTTCTCCCATGACATAACATAACACAACACAACACAGACTCACATTGCATTCCAGCCAGAGGAGGAGGAAGAACCCACTTCCATGAACCTGGTCTTTCCTCTGAGATGCATTTCCAACCTGACACACAATATACATGTGACAGATTCTCAAAATGAAATCTGTGTGGCCATCCATATGTGCACAAGGAGGGACCCTTCATGACTCGCGTTTATACTACAGTATTTCAACATCAGTAAAACAGAGCAAAAAGGCCTCAAAGAGGACTTGTGTACAGAAGTGGATCTTAATGTCAAAAAAGGCCACTCTGATAATTTAGTCTCACCTCTGGATGACATGGTTCACTGAAGTGCACAAAAAGCTCCCTTGAACACCCATTTATTACCGCTTTCAGGTTGGTTTCCGCTGTTAGGTATGAAAGTCTGAGGGTAAATCAGAATGGGAACCTCGCTTCTATCCATGCATTGAGACTTTCAAGAGACCTCTCTCACCTGTCATCATTTCACAGATGGGTATGACTGTCCTGGGGGAAGCTGTGCCTACACCAGACATTATCCTACCTTGCACTGTTGGGGAGGCCACATTTAGCTCTTAGAAACATCTTCTAGCTCCTTCCCACACCCACATTTTCTTCATTTATAAAACCAGTGAAAACAAATCATGCTTCACCCTCAGTTTTATAGAGGGCAGCTCAGGACCTCTCATTCCTTCATGGAAAGAAAATTTCTTTCTGTACAGTTTCCATTATTTATTAGCTGAAGGTCGAGGGAGAAATGGTATTTATAGGATGCCTAAGGCCATGCTCACTATAAAACAGAGTAAGTCAATATAGCTACAGCACAACTCAGTGGCCTGTTGTGCAACATTTTTAAAAATGTACTCTCGCTTTACAGCACTTGAGAATATCTCCTCCCCAACACCAGTGAAAATACATTTTATGAGAGCTATAGAGCAACAAGATTGTTTTAATCGAATCATTAACATGGGTGTGCTGTTTTCTGCTCACATCCTGATATTTAGTCCACATCCTGACAAGATCTGGGATTTGTATAGACTATTCTCCTGAAAGGTGTTGAGTGACTTTGTGGACACTGGGCCAGCATAAATTCACTGTAACTTTGGCAGATCTGCACTCACTGACTGATCTGAAATCCCCAATGTGATGTGGATACTATTCTTTCCATTTACAAAGAGAAAAACCATTCAGAACTGAATGCCAAAAGTCTCCTTGACCTTTTCTACTTAAAGAAATGGAAATGAGACAGAAATTCCCACCTTATACCATATTGGAACATCACCTGACCAGAGATACAGCTTGCTCAAACAAAACTGACTGAATTGTATATGGCATAGCTCTCATAATTCTCATGAGACAGTCCCAGTGATAAGAAGCCTTCAACCTAGAGCATCCACTCAGCGTGCAGCTAGGGCACTCAGGACTTGGAATCACATACACCAGAGGTATTTGGGAGTAAGAAACCCCCCACGTCTTGCTTCCCTTGCTCTCCCTCAAATGTATTCTTATAAGAAATGCACTTCTCACGTGAGAAAAAGAAACCTCAGTGCAGCCTTTGTAGAGCTCTGTGCACCTACTGGCATTCTCAGTACTCAGAAACAATGCTAGGAAGTCAACCAGACAGTCACCTGTCTACAAGTCTCTCACACCAGAAAGTAACTCCTCACTGGAATCACACTACTGGGGTTTATTCACATTTTAAACAAACCCCAAGAATTCAGCCCAAGACAAGTTTGGTATACTCAGTAAAAAGCGTTTAAACTGGGCACCCTGAAACTTATTTACCAGCGTCCAAGAAAGACTAATAAAGGAATCACTCCCAGAAAACAGAAAGCTGTCTTGAGTGAACAGAAAATCAAGGCTGCTTGGAAAGAAAGCATGAGCTTTGCAGCCAACTCAGAAGTACAGTGTGGTGCCAAGGTCCTCCTATCACCTTTTAAACCCCCAAATCACCCCAGATTCTGAGGGGACTTTATTCAAGCACACAGCTTCATCCATAAGGCACTGGAGACAAGTGTTTTAGCCTGTGTCTGGAAGGTTTCAACCTGTAATCAATGTAACAAGCACCAAAGTTCCCCCTGACCTTAAGTGATTTGTTCCTTCTAGAAAAGCTCCTCATGTGCAACCAAGTTTTTCTGTTTTCAAAGATTGCCTACAAGAATCTTTCTTTGCACTTTCAAAACACAGTAGAGGTAAGAGAAGTACTAGTAAGAGAAGTCTACAGTGTTTCCCTGCAGTAGAAAGTAGGAAACTACTCCAGGTGGCATCCTGAAATTCTCAACCCAGAAAGAAATGCACCTTACAAGCTCTTTCACTGAGTTGCATCACTTAAAGCAGTCTGCCTTGCCCTCCAAGATACTGGAGACCTCCAAAACTCTAAGTGCTTTCTTCCTCTGGTCTGACCAGACAGAAACATGCCTTACTCTCCATATTTGACTTAAACCACCCCCCCAGCCCCGCCACTCTTTCACAGGTTTCTTAGAACCCCAACTCTCAGAGACTTCTGCTTACATCAGAACCACCTTTCTCAGCACCAAAGCCAAGCTCTAAGTTTCCTCAATTGTGCAGGAAAGCCTAACATAATTCAACACTACCCTGAGAGATCAAAACCCAAAAACAAATAGAAGAAACACGTACCTTGGTAAGAATCTGAGGTACAGCAACCTTCAGATGATCACAACCACTCTGAGGTGCTGGCATAGCTTATGAACAACTGGGGGAGGACTGTGATACCACTAGAATTATCTAGGACAGCAACATCAGGAGGAGCCAGAAAAGAGCTATTTCACCCAAGGTGGCTGTATTCTCATATCAGTCCAGTGCTCTTTGCTTCTCCCTTATTCCCTTAAAATGCAGACAAATTTAAAAATAAAAACAAGAGACTCTGAAGTCCATCCCCATCTGATCTAGACACTAATGAGGGAGGCTTTTTCCACTGGCACGGATTTTCCATTGTGCAGCAAATACAGCCTCTCCACCGTCCACGTGTCAGAAACAAAGACACTTCTGGCCTGATGCTTTCCATATGAAACACTAGATCCCATCTTTCTTCTTCCCTCTGCCTTCCTCCTTTCCATACTTAATTACTCACACAGCAGCTGTAGTAGGTTGCAGATGAGCAGACTGCTTTCTTCAGAGCAGCACAAATTTTCCAGGCTGACAGGGAAGGCAAAAAGAAAGGAAAAAAAAAAAACCAAAACCCCAACAAAAATTATTTAGTACTTTTCACCAGCTTGAAGCAGGTAGCAAGCTCTGCAGGGCTGGCACACTTCAAACCACTGCACAGCCACAGGAAAAGAACAAAGTCCCTGAGCTACTCAGCCCACCCTGCACCCAGGGATGGGGGGCACCTCAGATCCAGAATCCAGCAGTAAGCCAGAGGTGCCAAGGCAGGGCAAGTGCACCGACTCCAAACCAGCAGAGCATCCCACCAGCAGCAGCTGAGCAAAGGAGGAGACACCAACAGCTGCAAGGAGACAAGGAACACATGGGACTGCACTGCTTTTGTTCATCTTGTGTATCAACAGGCCTTGCCAGGCCCTTCTCTGAGAAAGGGAGAGCAAGCATCTAGGTAAGAGTCCTGAAGTATCCAGAAACTGCTCGCGGCATCACACGGTATTGTGGATGCCTTTCTCCAAAGGTGCAACAGTCACAGGATGAAGTCTGGATACCTTTGACTTGCCAAATTGCTAATAGCTGGGAAAAATTAATCAACTTTTAGGGGCGCAAGACCTGAAATGAAAAGCTAAAATTGACAACAAAGTAGAAGATGTCAGCCAAACTAAATCTCTCACACTGAAAAGTGCCAGGCCCTCAGGAAATTCTAGGAAGTACAACTCACTGAAAGATTTCTACCAAACATTCTCAGGAAAGAAATACACTCTTGCCCAGTCTTTTATTGGAATATATATTAATTTCTGAGTCAATATGTTATCCACTGAAATGTCACACATCCAAGATGTAATGTGTAAGGGCTTGAATCAAGCAACGGTGTGACTCAATTCTGGGACTCACACCTAAGTGCTGTGATGCGCATTTTGGGTGTAAAAAGCAAGCAGACAGGAGTACCTCTCATGCCCCTTCTACTCTGCCACCCAGTGCACAATTTTCACCGTGGCCTTTGATCACTAGAACTTTTGTTTTCCTTCAAAAAACAGCCTTGGTGGAAAACAAAGGCAGGCGATTAAAGGCAGTCCGTACTTCACCCCCACTAGCACAAAGCAATTCAGCACAATGCTGATTTCCCTCCTGGGCTGAAGGCAAGTCAGCAGAAATCGCAAATGTTCAAAACCCAAGAACTTTCCTTATGCATCGAAGTGGACTTTGGCCACTCGAGAGGCAGGATTAAAACCAAATGCCTAACACCTAGTAGTAGTGAAAGCATTTTTTTAATCTAATTTACTTGTCCTGACACATGCCTTTTTCCTCACTGCACAGTCTAAATAAACACTTATTTTCACTGTGATTCCCAGTCACTTTAGTTATACCAGAAGAATGCTGCAGTGACAGAGCTGCAAAGGCAGAAGGTGGGCCAGATGATCCTGTCCAAAAACCACAAACCCTGTTTCCAAGGCTTTTTGGATTATCTAGGTGGAGATACTTCCATTGATTGCAGTTTCTTTCAGAATATGCTACCTTACAAAGGTCATTTATGGTCAAACATCAACCCTATGTCAGCATCCCTTTAAAATTGACCTTCTGAGGCTACAGGTTTAAAGGGCAGGATTTATAAATCAAGATTCTAATTGGAATGTCTCAGAAGAGCCTCTCACAAGCCAGTGTCCTTCTCCTTCGCATCTTTTCCCATAAATCACGCTGTCTCCCAAGCTTGCCTGTATCACTGTCTACTTCTCTATCCCTTGCAGAGTAGGAGCTGTTGACCCCATATATGATATAAACTCCAGCTTTGCACTCAGGTCCACAATACTGGGAAATAACAAGAGGATTAGGAGATGTGACACATAGCCTGTAAGCATCATGTTCAAAACTACTCTAACAAATAAGTATGGTTGGTGGGCCTTCAGCAAGCATAAATGACATGAATGTCTCTATGTAAATGACTCGAACTCTTTGCTGTGTGCTGTATGTACTACACAACTCCTAACAGTTCTCCAGAAAGTAATACATGTAATGAATACAGTTGCACTGAGTGGAAATGCTTTGGATTGGAAAGGATCATGCAAGAACAGGGAGTGGACAGGTACCTGCTTCAAAAGGATTAATAGCATCAGAGCAGCTTAATAAATCAGAGTTGATATATTAAACCTTTAAAAGAAAAAAAAAATTAAGTGCCTTCTGCCCAACCCCTTCCTACACTCAACTCCTCCTCCAACCCCTTTTAGAAACTTCAGAAGGGTCAAATCAGTGCCCCGCACAGGTTATCACAAAGACAACCCAGACCTCTGGGAAGGGGTATTTAAGCTTACCTTTCAGAATCTTCTTTGGATTTTTTTCATAGAGGCAACACCACACCCTGCCAAGGACTTATCTGGTGGCTGGTGTGGCAGGATCTGGGCCCACAGCTGCAGAGGGGCTGGCTGCCCACATTCCCACGGCCTCACACAACCCTCCCCTGCCCCAACCACCGTGCCCAAGCACCACAAACCCAGAACAGGAATCCCCACAGTAGCATATCAGAACACAAGAGCTGCCAACGCATCTTGTAACTGAAGAACTGAAAAGCAGAGGTTTGTCCTGATTAAATCCAAGATGTCTAACTATCTTTGAGCATAAAGGCTGAAACATGAACTCACAGGCAGCTTACTCTCACAGGCAGCCTAACAACCTGCGCAGCGAAGCAGTCTTCCTCACCAGCTGCTGCCAGAACAGGAATGGTAAACACAGCCTGATGACCAAAGCAATACATGAGCTTCTTCTGATGTACACACCTATAAATGCCACAGTACTTCCATTTTCTTAATGCTGCTGGAATCAAGTAAGAATTAGAAATCTGAGATTGTTTGGGGTTCTTTTGATAATAAAAGACAACAAAACAAATCTTAAGTGGCTCAAAAGCAGAGAAAGTATAAAAGAATATCAAATTAAAAATAAAAGGTCTGTGACTTTAAAAACAATCTCAGTGTCTTGGGAACCAGGCACGATTTTTTAACTCACAATGGCAATGTTTGGAGGAGGCTCTTTTCCTGGCAGGTTTGTTTTGTTTGCTTGCTACAGAATCTGCTGAACTCTGTAGTTCAAATGAATCCACGCTAATTTTGACCAATGCAAAAGCACCCATAGTACAAAAAGGACATGTGGGGAGAAGAAATTCAGTAATTCAGGTGAGTGATTCCTGCAACGTCAGTCTAAAAGACATCACAAAAATGGCACTCCCAGCTCCTGGAGCTGCCAGGAGTTTGGAAGTGGTGGGGCCATTGTAGATGTAGGAAATGGACAGCAGGCACTTGAGAGTCCAGGGAAGCAGAAACAGGAACTCAGCACTACTCTTGAAAACACCTTTATTAATTCTCAAAAAATTCAGGTTTAGCATCAAAAAAGAAAACCACCATCAATTGCAATGCCTGGGCGTAACTTTTACTGAGGTTTTGAGCATGATGATCAGAAGTCTACGATTTTTCTTCCCCTTTGCAGAATGTGACAAACTTGATAGGAGATCAACCCACTATTAACCCATTGCTTAATGTACTAAACAGCAGTATTGCTCAGTCAGTGAGCAAAATCCCTTTGCTTCATTAGGACAGCTGCAATCAAGGTCGTTCGCATGCAGCTACAAGCAAAGAGAAGCAGCCAGCTTCCTTCTTGCTTCCCTATAATGTTTCCTAACTCAGAATGGAGAAACAACACACTGGATGTTTCCCAGTGAAGAATCATTTGACAAAGCCTCAAAAAATTCCCCAACAATATCCAGAAGATACCATTTGCCTCAACCCTGGAGAGCTTAAGTATGAAATTACTATCTGGAACTGAAAACCTGCCATTTCAACATGGAATTATCACACTGCAGACTGGCTATGTATCATGATTTTCATGTAGCCTACTCTAATTTATGCACTGCCTATTCAGTAGGACATACAGGAATGTACCGGCTTGGGGGAGGGTAGACTTAAGCATCCCAAGCAAGTAAGAGAAAATATTTTCCAGCTGAGTACCCACATTATGATTGTGCATTGCTTAAAGGTATTTACCCCATTTCAAAATCACTTGATACAAGTCATTCACATAATCTGCTATTTTAAGATCTATAACATGGATTGTGAGACTCTGTGCTTTCAGAATGCCAAGAAATAATCACTTTTAACAATCGATTCTATAATTAAGAAATCATATAACAATAGAAACAGCAGTTTCAAGTTTATCTTTCCTCTCTTTGTCCATTTTTTTCTGTAAGGTGACAGGAGCATGCTTTCAGCACACAGAGCAAGCAGAGGGACTGCAGGTATAAATGGAGTGGCATTCAGAGTCTGAAATACACTGCATTACACATGTGGCTGTTCTTGGAAGTCAACCATTTCTGAAAGTTATTCTCAAGAGGAATGATGTACTATAAGCACTTAAGAAATGTGTTACACTGTGACTGGAACCAAGATGAAATAGCAATATTAAAAGAGATGGTTTAGTTTATGTAGTGGCCAACTATGCCATTAAACTAGAACAATGGAGACGATGGGGAGGCAGGAATGTTCTTCAGTGTGATTTATTCCTTTCCAGTAGGAGTGGAAATTTTTCCTATAGGCCTGAAAATGACCCCATCTGCCAAGCAAAAGTCAGCATTAAGATATAAAAATTCTGCTAGATTAGTCACCTTGGGATACTATGCTCTCACACAGCACAGGGATCTCAAAGCCCCCTTCCAGAATGAGTCAATACTCAGCCTTCAGAGCTCCACAAAAACCATTAGGCCTTAACATTGCTGTTGTCAGTCACTTCAGAAAGAGGGAAACTGAGGCCTGAAGAATTGATTAAAAACAGGCAAAGAAGGCTATATGAAAGGATCAACAGAAATACAAAGGCTTCCTCCATCCTATGCTTTACAGGAAATGTGCATCTTTCTTGAAAGGATCATTGTTTGCTGCAGCTGAGAGCAGCTGGGTCAGTCAAGGCAAAAGGAAATGTTATCAGCCAATGGTTATCAGCAAACAATATAATGCCATTTCCACTTCTGCCAGCCAATTAGACCTGTGCTGCCTGCTGACAGATGTGGGAAAGGCTATCTCCTCCAGAATAAATGAGGGTTTGGCACCTAAACCCTGCTAGTTTTATGCAGCTGCAACAACTACACATGATGACTCTGTGCATCCACCTGCTCTTTGTGCTCCCATATTCTGACATTACGGGAACTACCATGCTAGAGACTGCCCTGTGCTCTCCATGAATATGAAAACAGCCCCAAAACATCTCCTGATCAGACCCTTGCTTCACAATAAGACAGTGAGTTCTGCGTCCACCAAGGGGCCTATGGAGGACAATAGGAATGTTGAAAATGTCACCCCTAGGAAAAGGCTTCTCTGATTAAAAAATATGTCTTCTCCACCCTGATTTTTCAATGACCCCCTAAATGACATTGTGAAGGCCCAGCAGGAAGAACAGAGTAAAGTCCCATGTTCACCCCCTCAAAATTCTCAGCCCTGCTCTCCCCATCTCTGCACACAAAGTGGAACCACGTGCAGCTACACAGGCTATACTCCTCAGTTATCTCCCTCAAAAACAGCCTCCTACCCACTTCCTTCCTCTGCAGAGTAATGAGGCACTCTTCAGCCTCGTGCTGCCTCTCCCAGCAGTCTGGTTCCAATCTCAGGGATGCCACATGAGACAGCCACCCCAGAGCAGTGGCATATGTGGCCAGAGGTCCTCCTGCAGCAGCACAGCAGCCACGCAGGTGCTGAAATCTCCCCCCGCCCTGGTCCTGAACTGCAGAGTCAGCTCGCAGGGACAGAGAGAACTAGGACGGTTCAGTCAGAGTCAGGATGAAGCACCAGGCAGAAACACGAGGTACCAGCCAGCTGACTTAGAGCAAACGACTCATTTCCCGATGCACACAGCCCACCTCTTCCTTTAATCTCTCCTCAGTGCCACGGAGGCTCAACACTGCTGGCAAAGCTAAACAAAGTTCTCTCTCCTGATGAAATTGTCCTATTGATTACTCATTAGATTCTGATGTCCCCACTCCAAGAAAAATCCTCCTGACCTCAAAAGTGTTTTGCCTGAAGGAGTACACCCAAAGCTCAGAGAGGAGCTCAGCTTTTGTTGCCTAAAAATCAAGCTCTCCCTTCCCAACATGTGTTTTAAAAAAACATCAAACACATCACAGGTTCATTTCCAGCTTCCACTTCAGATATTTCCACTTCCACAATGCAAACTATGTCCAGGGTGGAATAAGGGTTTCTTTGTATTTTTGCCTTTTAAAACAGAAACCTACACAAAAGGAGACAATTTGCTCCTACACAAAATCTGTTTGTTTTGTACATATTGCTGGGTTGCACTCGTTCAGCTCCAACACTAATTGTCAAAAGCACGGATACCAAACTTGCTCACGTTCCTCTTGCTGTGGGAAGGAAAAATGAGAGATCAGCTGACTGTGTGCAAGCATTTAGCAACCTGCCTGTGCTGTCAGTGCCCTCTGTGAGTAATGGGTGTTTCACAATCCGAAATACGAGCAACTGGCCCAGCTGTATATTCCTCAGCCAGCAGCTACCAGACTGTTTTCCAGGCTCAAGAGAAAATGAAGACAGAACTGTGTCAATGCTTTCACACCAAGGCATGTTCTGATTTTCAGTGGGGCAGGTGCATCTTCCACGGTATCACAGTAAGCATTGTTTCTCAGAGCAGGACCTGGCACTGACTAGCCTCTGCACATCAAGCACTAGTAGCTGCTGATCACAAAACTGGAGCTCACAACACGATAAAGAAGCTTGTTCTTAACCCACACATCTATTTTCCCCATCAACCCCTGCCTTTTTAAGAGACTGAAGTAATCTCCTGGGGCACTGCTTTGCTGCTGGGAGAAGCACTGCCCTGGAGCCTCTGTAACATCTTTGGAGCAGAGGCAAGACTTGTTCAAGTGTTTTTACTCAAAATTAAAGCTGCTGTTTCCCACTCATGACACATCCCATAGGGATCAGTCACTACCCTGCCAGCTCTCTTCCCTGGAGTCTCAACTACAGCCTTTAGTTTTAAAGGATACTTTAGAAACACACACATTCTTTGCCTCAAAGTTGCTACAGTTTGCCTAAAATAAGTAAATCCCCAAGACCTGATTACATTGCAAGTGATTTAGAAGAATCAAAATGGGGTCTCTGTGTCAGTGGGTCTGCCAAGCTTGTGTAACAGCATGGTCTCTGCACAGCTGCTCCCACCACTGACACATCAGTTTTGCTGCCTGTTGTTTGCAAGGAGAGTCCAGGCAGCAACAGGGGAACAAACTGTAAATACAGGATACATTATGAAACATTGGGCACTGGTTGCAGGATTTGAGAGGAAATAAGGGAGAACGTAGCAAATTATTTTCACACCTTCTCTTTTCAAGCATACGTGGAGAGTCAGTGGGGTTTAACCAGGAGCATGACTTTAAATTCTGCAATGGTAACAGTGGGATTGGGTAGGTACATGCTACTGTATAAAACAAACTGCTTCTCTTCCACACATAAAAGAAGGCAGAAGGAGACAGAGTATCACTCACAGCACTGCCTGAAGCATGCTGGCTATGTCAACACACTATGTCGCTTTGGACTGTTTGGACTGTTAGTAATATGCAACCGATCCAACAACAATACTATGAAATATTTTTTTAAATTAAATTATATTAACCTCTTCAGTTTAATTAGCATGTTAAAAATATAAAAGGAAAGCAGATGTGACCATCATGGATGTGTGCACTGAATATTAATAACAAAAAAGCATCCCCTCCCCCTTGGAGGATAAAGCAAAGTTGGTTTGGTCATTTTGCAAAATAAACCCTGAATGTGTTCATCCTGTAGCTGACAATAAACCTCTGCTTTGTGTGCACACACATACAAAGCTGAAGCCAAAATGATTTTACTATGGTAAACCTTTGAAGATCCAGCCCCGGTCCAGCTGGCTGACAATGCTACAGCCTGAATACTCCCCAGCTCTGCCATCCACATTCCTACCCCTACACACTTCTAAGGAAAAATGAAATGAACATCCCAAAACTGTCACTTACTGGAGACTTAACACAGGCTACCCTTACGCTAACCAAGACTCAGGTAAAGGCTGGCAAGATGAAATCCAGTGGCTCGTTATTCTCACACTGATAGTGCCACGGGTCCGTGCGCTGCAATAGCACCACATGTCATCCCAGCCACACTCCACTATTTCTACCCACCAGCAGATGTTTTTTTTTCTTTTAAAGAGACACCAGTTTCCAGAATTTCACGGGGTGTATCACCTCTACCAGAAAATCACATCAAGAAACAGGACTACCTCACAACGTTTGGTCATACAAAAAAAAATGCAGTCTTTCCTTTTTCCTCAATATCCCAGCTGATAACTATTTATAGTTCACAACTGTGTATTTTATATAGCTCTTCTCTGTAACCTACTCTTCCCTTTGGTCTTACTTGTATTCATGCTACCAGTCATCATTTTAATGCATTTATAATACTTGATTTCCATCTTTATCCTTATTCTGTCTGCATATTAGCCCTACAGTGCCTCAAAACATACTGGTTTACTGGAACCAGCCTAAGGCGTCATTGTTTCAAGATAGCAAGAAGTGTGCGTTTCTACTCATCCTCCAAGAAAAAAGGGGGGGAAAAAAAATAAGGAAAAAAAAAAAAGAAAAATAAGTCACATTCCTAGTTACTGAACTTAGCCTTAAAGCTTTTGCTAATGCTTCCACATACCTGCCCACCCTCCACGTCCGACTTAAGCTACGATTTTTATTGACATATACTAATTACCTGAAAATAAGAATGATCTATTCCATTTCCACCAGCTGCCAGTTGTCAGCACTGACTAGAAGTGAGCAGGCTTGTTTAAAAGAACAAAACAAAAGAAAAAAAAAATCTAAACTTAAAAATAAAAGAAATAGTAGTCATCATAAAAACGAAACCCTAAAGATGCCACCGGATCTCAGGTACTGTCGGGTGTGCTCGAAAGGACTGAAGGCAGACAGATTTGAATGGACTGCTCAGTTTGTCACGGTAAAAAATACAGAGATTTAAAGGTCTATCCACGCGGAAAAAAAGAAAAAAAAAAAAAAAAGAACCACCAAAAACACCCAACCCTGAATTAAAGAACAAAAATAAAATAAAGTCAGAAATGCAGCCTCAATGCATCGACTGTCTGCGCTTAAGAGATTTACAGGAGTAATTTAAATGATTCACCTGCTGCCAGTTTTCCTCCAAGGATGGCAAAGCTGAGAAGTAGCCGGTGTCGTGGACAAGCTGGAGTTCCTGGAATATACTATAACTAGCCAAGACATCCATGCTGCTGCTGAGCAAGACCCTTTCTTTCTGCTTTTGTGTGTGTTTGTTTGCTCGGGTGGGGGGTTGTTTTTGGTCATAAAAAAAAAAAGGAGGAGGAAAATCAACCAATGATAGATCCAGCGTCCCTTTGGCTTTGTTTTGTTTCAGTCACACTTTAAAAAAAAAA